>NC_079974.1:16928581-16933581 GCF_029852145.1 Microplitis mediator
TATTCCGGAACCCGGCAGCGGAACCGTATACAATTCGTTCACTCGCAAGAGTGTTCGTCGGGGCAACCCAAAATGACCTGGAGACGTCGACAGGAAGTCCGGAAAGAGTTTTCTTTTCTGTATAAGCGTTCAAGTTCCCTGGAAACTTTTAGCAAGGAGATAGGGTTTGGAACGCGAAGAGCACCGCAGTTGCGGCGGTGTCCGGATCTTCCTCTCGGACCTTGAAAATCCAGGAGAGGGACACGTGGAGGTGTCGCGCCGGTTCGTACCCATATCCGCAGCAGGTCTCCAAGGTTAAGAGCCTCTAGTCGATAGGATAATGAAGGTAAGGGAAGTCGGCAAAATGGATCCGTAACTTCGGAATAAGGATTGGCTCTGAGGAACGGGGCGTGTCGGGCTTGATAGGGAAGTGAGTTGACTGACGTGCCGGGCCTGGGCGAAATGATTGGTGTTCACGCACCAGGAGTTGAGCTCGGTCCCGTGCCTTGGTCTCTCATGGATCTTTCTTGCTATGAGATTATAGTGGTGCGAAAGTACTGTTATAATTCTTTTCGGCCGTCATTTAACGTTCAACTCAGAACTGGCACGGTCCAGGGAGGTCCGACTGTCTAATTAAAACAAAGCATTGTGATGGCCCTTGCGGGTGTTGACACAATGTGATTTCTGCCCAGTGCGATGAATGTCAATGTGAAGAAATTCATTTAAGCGCTCGTAAACGGCGGGAGTAACTATGACTCTCTTAAGGTAACCAAATGCCTCGTCATCTAATTAGTGACGCGCATGAATGGATTAATGAGACCTCCTCTGTCCCTATTTTCTGGTGGCATGGTCCAAAAGTGGCCAATATGGGCCGGACAAGCAAACGTCTCCTCTTCGTGGTTGCCACCACGAGTACCGAAAGGGAAACTAACGACGTCACTGCCGATCCAAAGGGATTTATTGATGTTGCAAGACGTCCAAGAAAGTGGAAGGCTCTAAGAGTCCACTTAACTATCTAAGGGATCTAGATAGATAAATAATAGAAAATATATATGTATATATACATATATATATCGAAAAGGTATAAAATACCTATATATGTGTGTGTGTGCGTATGCGTATGCGCGCACTTTGATGTAAACAGTGTATCAAAGAAATAAACTAAGACGTCATGTCGTTTACTTCGTCTAAGCGACTTATGACTTTCGAATATTATTTCCGATACTAAATAAGAACAAGAGTTTAAAAAACTCTTGAGAGGGCAAAACAACTCTCCCCAAAAACGTCGGGGCAAGAGAAGAATACATTTGAGGTGTGTGTGTGCGTATGCGCGCGCGCATATATGTATTATTAATGAATGAACTACAATGTTCATACAAAACTGGCGTTCTTGTGCATTAACTAATTCCTTAAAAAGATACTTTAAATGGTTCTTAAAGTGATAGTGTAGTCCGATCTTGTGGGCCTAGGCGTTACACAAGCCGGAGTGGCTACACATGCGATAGCAAAAAGTACTACGATTCTGTGGACTCAAGAAAGTTACACAGACCTGAGCTAGTATTTTAACTATACGCCTAGAGGCTTAAAAACCTCAAGTACCACGATCCTGTGGACCCATCAGGGTTACACAGGCCTGAGCGGGTACTCTCCGCCGTCCCAAGTCTCTTCCTTAGGAAGAACAGCTCCCAAGTTGAATAGGAGAGACATGGGTCAGGAAAGGCATTCTACTTTATTGCTTCCACGCAAATAATTCTGGTGAAAGTAACTTAGGAGAAACGGCGCATGTTTACTTCGGAGGCTTCTAGGCCGCCCCAATCCGAAAATGAGCATGTTATAATTTGTACTTGTACAACGCTGTGGACCTCTGTTACGGAAACTACGAGCAGGAAGTAATGAAGTGGAATGTATCAGCTGATGTGCAAGTATGTTCTATTGGGGCAGAACAGAACGTATATCGGCTTGGGTGAGCAGCCCAACGCTGCCAAACCCTAAAGGTGATTCCAATCACTCAAAACATATGGAAAAACTTGAATGATTGTTGAATATATTATAGTGAAACATAAGGCCTGCTCCCTTCGGGGGCAGGCATTTCACTTTAATCGATTTTGAATATAGAAGTGATTAACTAGCTTTATGTCCTGCAACATAAGGCGAAATTTTTCACTTTAATCGATTTTAATTGATTATATGTGGATTTACTGTCTTATGGTCCCTGGACCTGAGGCAGTTTTTTTCACTTTAATCGATTTTTTTGAATGCAATGATAGTCAAAAGCTATTATATGTCGACAGTGGACTGATGCCACCTCCAATAGGCCCGGGCCCTGCAAAAATTTTTGATTATCATAGAATTGCGAAAGCAATACGTATAAAAATTTCTCAGGGGAAACTCGTCTAAGTATCAGCTCACAGACAAAACTTAACCCTATCCTTCCCTCCCCAAAACACTAATCACGCTTTTCTCTTTCACAGGTAGCAGCCACAGCAAACTTTCTTCCCTACAGGTACAACAAAGAGTTTAGCGACTCAAACAGCAAAATAATAACCATGGCTTTCTCCTCTCATGTAAAATTATCCGCATTGGACCGGCATTCGGATATGCGGGATCGGTCCGCATGGGAGGGGAATCCCATGGTGGTCTTAAAACAAACAACCAAACCAATGGAAGACACCTGGACATCACCATCATCATCATCGACGACGATCAACAACACGCTCGTTCGAAGAAGTGCCAGAGTGGCAAGCCGGGTTGTTATGGTTGGAAATTTGATCGCTAAGCCCCCTGGTACTTCCGTTAATCGTCGGCACGAGAATCGGGAATCGCGGACGCGCACGGGTAAAATCACGCGACCGAGTAAATTAGTAAACGCGAAACGGGACACAACACTTAAAGTAGATTCAGTAGTAAACGGTACAAATTGTTCGCGGGACACAAGCCGACGTACGTGTCCGGGGTCGAGTAACTATGCCCACGGTGGGCTCGCAACAGGAGAGGAAACAACAGAAGGGCTCGGTACGGTAAACGAAATTCAACCCCCCCCAATTCCGACAACAGTAGAGAGAGAAGGAGGTGAGAGAGGATTCAACGCAGAAGGTCTTCGAGTCTTGCAGTTGAATTTGCGGAATGATAAGGCGGGAACACTGGAAACAGGTGCCTTGTGGGAGGAGGAACGTATTGATGTCCTTCTTTTGCAAGAGCCATACGCAGTTGCAAGTAATAAATGTTTTAAAATACCCGGTTTTGGCAGCAATGTACAAATTGCTGCCACAACCGGGGAAAGGCCATTTGCGGCCATTTGTCTAACTAACCCAAGGTACAAAATGATACACATTTCGCAACTAAGCACCGCGCACTGCGTATGTGCTCAAATTGTGGGTCCAGGCATTTCTTTCTATGTGGTATCGTCATACTTCCAGTGTCGAGACGAAATAGAGGTTCACATCACGCAATTAGGAAAGGTAGCACAGGCACTAAGGGGAAATAAAGTTTTATTTGGGATGGACGCGAACGCTAGATCAATTAGATGGGGCCCAGAAACAAATGATAAGGGGGAAAAATTAGAGGACTTCATAGATGACAATGGGTTAGAGATTTTAAACGTAAAAAGGGAGGGACCAACTTACGCTTCGACAACAGGAGAGTCATACATAGATGTTACCCTAGCCACCCCAAAACTTGCACGGTACGTACGGGACTGGTCCATCAAACGCGAGTGGGTGCAATGTACCGACCACTATGCGATCGATATCAGCCTAGGAATTCCAAGAGATCGGGAGGGTCTCGATGGGGCGGATCCTAAGCGGTTCAACCTTGCGTTGGCCGACTGGGAGAAGTTCCGCGAGAAACTACCAGAACTCGCAAGAGTGAATCTTGAGGGCCTAGCGCTGGAAACGGTCGAGGACGTGGAAAGGTATACCGATGCACTCACTAAAACCATCATAGAGTCATGTGAATTTGCTATCCCGCGGAAGAAGCCGCACGTAAAATCATACCCATGGTGGACCAGGGAACTGACAAAGGAAAAGAGAGTGGTTTACAAAGCCAGAAGGGGATTCCAGAGGGAGACAGACGAAGGGAAAAAGACAGAACTTAAAGAGACTTACTTACGACTTTGCAAGACATACTCTAAACACGTTAAGAGACAGAGAGAAAACAGCTGGCGAGAGTTTGTCACGTCGAACGGTAACAAGGAGCACTGGGGCATCGTTTACAAGCTCCAGGCAGACAAACACCGAGTTAACAGAGTGCTCACCACACTCCGGCGTGACGGGCGATCCACAGAAAGCTTTAAGGACACAGCTAGCTGCTTTCTCAACACACACATTGTAGACGACAAACCAGACGAAGAGACAGAGGAACAGAAAGCAACCCGGGAAAACTCAGAGACGCCACCAGACACCGCGGACGCCGACTCATTCACCCCGCGCGAACTATACAGAATTTTGAAAACCCTTAAAAATAAGAAAGCACCCGGACCAGACTTAGTGGAAAATGAGGTAATCAAAAGGGCGGGAGTCATTTTATCTAGGGAATTTTTAGACTTATATAATAGGTGCCTAGAGCTAGGGGTTTTCCCTACCGCATGGAAAGAGGGTGGGATTATCATGCTCCTTAAGAGCAGTGACAAAGACGCGAGCGACCCAAAATCTTATAGGCCAATTTGTTTACTTTCGGTTATCGGGAAGGTATTTGAGAGATTGATAAAGTCGAGACTCACCACCACAGTCTTAGCTGGGGATAATATCTCCAGTCAACAATTTGGTTTCATGGCCAAAAGGTCGACTGAAGATGCGATCGTTGAGATGCGCCGCTTGCTAGATTCGACAACAGAGAATCTGGCAATCGGACTTCTCTTCGATATATCTGGCGCTTTTGACAACGTGTGGTGGCCGCGAGTGCTCGAGGGATTGAAGAAGCGGGAATGCCCCAAAAATGTTTATAAGGTAGTACAGAGTTACTTTGAGGACAGGACAGTAGGACTTTCATGGGGATTCGGGTGGGAAAAGAAAAAGCCAACTAGG
>NC_079974.1:16938581-16958581 GCF_029852145.1 Microplitis mediator
ATTAAATTAGGCCAGCATATACTATAGCATTCTCATTTTTAATAATTTTACAAATTTTTTCATGCGTAAAGGGCACTGCCAGAGAATAAAAAGTTGTAAGAAATGCCATGATTCAGTAAATAATATATAATTTTTCTATAGCAATAATTAATTTTTTCTCCACCACCGGAGCTCTAGTCTATATTTTTAACTTCCCGCTGAGAAAATTGTAAATTTTCAAAAATTCGGAAAGTTATTGGTTTCGGTCCGATTTACGAAAATCGAATTTTCATCAGATGTCGACGTTTTGAGGTCCTAGGAAGCTATTCTGACTAATTTCAAGATGATGTCCGAGTGTATATATGTATGTATGTATGTATGTATGTATGTATGTATGTATGTATGTATGTATGTATGTATGTATGTACGTACGTATGTAAATACCTGTATCTTTTGAACGGATAGGAAAGATACTGTCCTAGCGGTCTGAGACCGTATACTTTCAATAAGTTGATTGACTCTGTTCTTATGATCATTCTTTCTTCGTTGACTTTTTATCGACTCTAGAGTTCTGTCCGTAAACAGTTTATGCAACTCCAGGTTTAGGTTCTTAGTATTGTTAATGGTCAAGCGAGCTTCGTGACGAGCGAGTAAAGCCATTTCCTCCTCTGTCCATCGTGCTTTTTTATAATTGATGTTCTATTGAGCATCATACCAATCCTTGTGTGTTTTTTGATGGTGCATTCCACGTCCGGTCTTGGTTTTGAATGGCCGGTTACAACCAGGAAATTCACAGATGTAAGCATGAATATCTAAGGACGGTACATTCCCATTGTCTCTATTGACTGGTGCGGCCACATCAGAGGATGGGCCACTAAGGTGACCAGTGTCACCCATCCGAGGCAAATTATTATTGATTGAGCCAGTCAAAATAAGGCAATTAGGGCAGGCAACCCTAAAAGCCATGTAGCAGCGGCATCTATTGGCTTCCCCCAACTAAAGTTAGGGTAATAATAGCGGGACCCACGAAGAGGGTGATGCTTGTTAACTATGACATACATAAAGATGTTAAGAGAGTCATAGTTACTCCCGCCGTAGTCGCGTCCTGTCGGAGCTACGTTCTTTGCTAGTAGTACTCCCTCGCCTGATACAGCAACAATTATCCGGCCATTGTGTCGCAAGACATCGTGATAATCTATTAAATCGCCCATCTCTCTCTACGGGGGAAAACCTCGCTGGTAACCAATTAAACAACGTGGATAGATGTGAGGGAGGTGTCTCAATACTTCCCCCCAGCGAGGACAATTATAATGAATTGGGTAATTCGCAGCAAGTCCCAAAAGTAGATTCGAGTCCATTAAACCTAATCGCTCAATCATCTGATGACGGAATCGTACATGTGTGTCCATGGTGTGAACGCCCGTTTTCTACTCTCACTGGCTTGGGAGTACACAAGCGTCGTGCACACCCATTGGAAACTAATGATGAAATCAATGTGACCCGCAAGAAACCACGCTGGTAAGATGAGGATTTGCATAGATTTGCTAAACAGGAGGCCAACGTTGGTCCCGCATTAGTTAATATTAACCAGCATCTTTATTCTTTATGACACTGTCAAAATGTATCCAGCCCGAACGTTTGATGCATTAAAATCTTTGAGGAGGCAGAAGAGATACAGGGATCTTGTGAAATCTTACCGAGACGAAGTCACCAACGGCGATGCAAGAGATGTTCAGGAAACCACAGCAAGTACTAGTCAGGCAAGCAGCTTGGGTATGGACAGTCAGTCCAGTCACGGTAGTAGTCAGGAGAGTTACGCTAATCAATCAGTGAAGCCTAACAGCGCAGATGTAATTCGAAAATGGCTTGATGCAGCGAGGAACTACATGAATGCGAGCGGGAAAAATGAACCTGGGCGACGATATTTGCTCTCAGCAATTGAGATAGTCGTGAGTGGGGGAAACCCTGAAAGCGACCTGACTGATTGGTTCTATACAAGATTTTCGGAATTGAGGAATAAAGGACCAAAAGAGAACACAGTAACCAAACAGAGCTGGCCGCAATGTCCAAGAAGGGAACGAAGAAAGCGTGAGTATGCAGCATTTCAAACCCTATGGAGGAAAAACATGTCAAAGGCAGCCAAGAAGACGTTGGATGGAGAAACCGACGACTTGCCACATCCAACCCTGGAAGCCCAAGAGGAATTTTGGAAGGCCATCTTTGAAGAACCGAGCGAACCTGTACAGGAGACTGCAGATGAAGAGGATGAGTCCAGCTATCACTATGTTGATGGTCCAGTATCTACGGCTGAAGTTAGCAAGATTAAGCCCTCAGCAAACACAGCAGCAGACCCAGATCAACTGTTTGCGGGGAAATGGCTAAAGGAGGTACCTACTATGGTAAAAGCTACTGTGATGAATATTCTGTTACTCTGGGGCGATGTCCCGAAGATATGGCGTGATTCAAGAACAATATTGATTCCTAAGGAAGCAAGTAGCATGGATCTAGCAAAGTATCGCCCAATATCCATATCTTCGATAGTTCTTCGACATTATCACAAAATTTTGGCAGATCGGATTTCAAGACTCAATCTGTTCGATGAGCGTCAGAGGACCTTTATCAACGCTGATGATATTGCTGAAAATATATTTGTGATGTCTGCAGTATTGAACGATGCCTGGACGGAACTGGAGCAGCTTCATATTGGTATGATTGATGTACGAAAAGCGTTTGATAGATTCTCTTACCTTGCACTTCCAGAGGTATTGAAGGAGAACAAGATCCCCAGAAGGCTAAGAAATTATGTTAGAAAGCTCTATGAAACGGCTAGTACAATGCTTGAAGTTGATGGTAAGCTCTCTAAGCCAATTCATCCTAAGCAGCAGCTTGCCGTCAATTTGGAGTAAAACTTTCAATCAACTTAACGTCATTGTCTAACAGTAACACTTCTAGTCAAATTGACTTCAAGTTACAGACAATTAACTGTCAACTTAACCGTAACTGTTTGCTCTCCAACATTTTCCTTTAAGTTGACTTCAGAATACGGCAGTGGCTTAAAGTTTACTTGCGGTTATGGTGGCTACCAGGTTACTTCCCTAGTAGCCGCTTTAGCTTGAAATTGACAGTAATTTGACATTGAAATTGCCTGAAATTTGCTGTCTGAATTTGCTGAAATTTTGACAGTAAAAGTTGGAAAGAAAAATTTGCGGTTAATTTTTCGTCAATTTAAAGGTAACTTTTTACGAAAAAAAAAAAGTCGGTAATGTTCATTCTTACCATTTGAGAAGATAAGCAAATTTATTGTCTACAATTTCACGGTAAAAAAATACTTAACAATTTTTCCAGTCAAATTAACAATAAATTGACATCAAATTTGCCTGAAAATTGACAACAATTTTTTTTTAGTCAACTTTGGAAGTGAGTTTGCATTCTAGTTCGGGTAGTAAATTTACGTCAAATTGCATAGCAGGTTGTATATAAGTTGTCGTCAAAAACAGAAAAGTCCGAAGTTGACGGACATTTGACGAAAAATTCAAGGACACTTTTGTAAGTAAACTTTTGTCAGAGCAAACTGTGCCATTAGGAAAGTTTCCTCATATTATGTCCTCAGTGGCCTCAAGTACCTCCACCTATTAATTAATTAGTGAACTTAAAAAACATAAATAGACGCGCATTTAACTTCCATTAGAAATTTACATATATATAATCCATTGAAAAAAAAAGCAACACGACAAAAAAAAAAAAAAACAAATCCTACCAAAAACAGATTCTCTGTATAAAATCGCGCCAAGTACACGGTTAAAATTTTTTACAATTAAGAAAAGATTCTTTTTACAAAAAAAATGAATCAAATCGAAAAAATACCAAGTATATAATATAATTCGAAATCATGGAAAATAGTTTCATAGAATTGAAAAAAAAAATTTCAATGTACTTGGTGTGCCTATAAACTGAAAAAAAAAAGAATATCATTCAATTTTATTAGAAAATAATTTATATGCGAAATCAATTCTAGAAATTAATTTTGCTTGAATAAATTTAATAACGCACACTAAGTATATTGAAATTTTTTTTTAAATTCTATGAAAATGTTTTCCATGATTTCGAATTATATTAGATACTTGGTATTTTTTCGATTTAATTCATTTTTTTTTGTAAAAAAAATCTTTTCTTAATTGTAAAAAATTTTAAACGTGTACTTAGCGCAATTTTATACAGAGAATCTGTTTTTGGTAGGATTATCCCTTCTAGGCTTTGTTTAACAATCTCTTTGACATAGTCTTGAGATTTTGTTGTTTCTTTTTTAACTTTGCATCTTGTTTCCTAGTGAATTTTGATTTAGTCGAACTGAGGTTTTAGTGGGTATTCAAAGCAGGGCAAATTTTGCGATCTCTCTATCTTGGTGATAAATTGTTTTTCATTTTTCCAAGTTGTGTGAAGGAAAGGCTGGCCTGTTTTTCCCATTCTCTTATTTTTCCTCAGTGTTTCTGAGATTTTCAAGTTCGAGATTACTGGGTATTAGCCTTTATTTCAATTGGTGGTTGCCTTGCAAGGTTCAGTAATGCTGGTATGGGAGTTGATGGGTGGAATGGCCTGAAAGTACCCTAAAATGGGCCGGGCAAAAATACATCGACCTTTCCGTGGTTCTACTATAAGTACCACTAGCCATTGGCAGTGTCCTCTTTACATATACTTGCGTATTGTAAACGTGGCAACTCTGTCGGCTACAAGGGAAACCAACTGATGTCAATGCCGTCCCTGAGGGACTTTATTGTTCGCAGGAAGTCAAAGAAAGAGGTTAATGTGGTAGTCTCTCAGGCCAAGGGGTCCGGCAAGGCGATCCCTTATCCTCTGTGTTGTTCAACTTAGTGATGGATGAAGTAATTCGAGTAGTTAATGATGTTATTGGATACAAGCTTGGGAATTCTTCAGTTAATACTCTGGCTTTTGCGGACGATTTGGTCCTGCTGACACGTACGAAAGACGGCCTACAACAAATTCTTGATGCTGTCATCTAAGAAATGTCCAAGTATGGTTTGTCGCCGATGCCCAAGAAGTGCTGTTGTCTTTCTCTAGCCCCATCGGGGAGGGACATGAAAATGAAAGTTATTGCACAGTCACAGTTTACGATTGACAATGAACTCATTCCGCAACTTGGAGTCAATGATTGTTGGACGTAGCTCGAGGTGGAGTTCGGTGCAAAGGGTCCCAGGGCACCTCCTATCGAGTTAAGTGAAATGCTTAGTCGTGTTACAAGAGCCCCTCTGAAGCCCCAGCAACAATTGAAGATTTTGCAGATATTCCTCATTCCGCGACTCAACCATAAGCTTAAATTCGGCAAACTGACGCACGGAACATTGCAAAAACTTGACAAGACAGTCCGGAAAACGGTTAAAGGGTGGTCAAGGCTGCCTCACGACGTTCCATCCGCATACTTCTATGCACCAATCAAAGAAAGGGGGCTTCAGAATTATGTGTTTCGCCTCGAAAATCCCTGAACTCTTGCTGAATCGCCTGAAGTGCCTGTACAAATCAAACTTTTCTGCAGCTGTTAAGGTCAGTACGTGCCAGTGGGCTCAAGAGAGGCAAAAATGGTGTCGCTTGACATCTTTGCGTTATCGTGATTGGGCGAACACGCTACACAAGTCTACCGATGGATTCGACCTACGAGAGACAAGAAAAGCATCCCCTTCTACTAATGGCTGAATGACCTATTTGTCAGAATTCCAGCACGAGATGGGATACAGTTTGTCCGTCTTCGCATCAATGCCCTGCCTTCAAGAATGAGGACAACACGAGGAGACAGAAGAAACGTTCAGGAAAGTAACTTCTAGGCAGGATGTAATGAGCCCGAAACAACGTACCGCATCATACAAGGGTGCTATCGAACACACGGTGGTAGGCTTGAGAGGCATAATGCAGTTGTTGCAGCAACAGCGAAGAAATTGAGTACATTGGCGTATCTAGTTCAAGTCGAAAAACGGTACACAACACTAGTTGGTAACAAGCAGCCCGATATGGTGGTGAAACACTCCGACAAGATCACAATTCTTGAAGCGCAAATTGTCAGCTCCAACGCTAACCTAGATAAGTCCCTTGATCTTCAGCGTGGTGGATTGGCTCAAAAGTGTCCAAAATGGGCCGGGCAAGTATACATTGACCTTGTCGCAGTGCGACCATAAGTACTGAAAGGGAAACCAACGATGTCACTGCCGTCCCAGAGGGACTTTATTGTTTGCAAGAGTCAAAGAGTGGTAGTCTCTTAGAGCCCATTTAAGTATCCAAGAAGGGTGTAGGATACAAAGGTCCCAAGTACCTTTATATATATATGTGTGTGTTCGTGCGTGCACGTATGCGAGTACTTTTGTGTGAAGTGTATCGGGGAAATAAACTAAGACGTCATGTCGCTTACTTCGTCTAAACGACCTATGACTATCGAATACTATTTCTTGAATACACGATTTTGACCAGGATCAGTTAAAAGTACAAAAAGCTAAAAGCAGAACAAATAATTTCATGCCCTAGAGTACCTCGAAAGCCTGTGGACCGTAGGGCCAAACGGGCTGAGAGCTGTGCTCGCAAGGAAAAGTCTGAGAAACTCAGACATCAAATCCTAGTTGAAGGTGTTAAACTCGAGGTCAGGGATTTCCGTTCTCACTACTTCGGAGGCGATGGTTCAGATATTCCGGTCGTTTCTACCCGCCAGGGATGACCACTGGACAGGTAACTTAGCTGATATAGGTTTCAAAGGCCGAGTACAAGTCGGGGTTCTTGAGATTTCATTATTGTGAGTTCATGCTAAATCTTGAAATGATAACAAGGTTTAAAAACTCTTATAGAGGGCAAAATAACTCTTCCTAATAAGACCACGGGGCTAGAGAAGTAATACACTGAGGTGTATGTGTGCGGGCGCGTGCGCGCATGTTAGTAATAATAATAAATACGTACCACATCATACAAGGGTGCTATCGAACACACGGTGGTAGGCTTGAGAGGCATAATGCAGTTGTTGCAACAACAGCGAAGAAATTGAGTACATTGGCGTATAAGATTCTATACAATACAAGATTACCCTAACAGTCTAATTCAATTAAAACAATCAAGGTTAATCGTGTATAAACTAAAAACTAAATCCTTGAGAAACATACTATTATTTATGGTGGTCTATTTCGTAATATGTCTCGGTTTACCATGGTTGTCATCTGATTAAACCTGTTAAAGTTCGTGTGGGAACCTTGGAGGACACGTGTCGTCAATCCAGAAAAGAAACCCGTGCTTAGGTCCATACTACGTAGATAGTTGCTCGAGGCAACCGACCAGAAGTTGTATGTCATGTGGACATAGCCGGAAAGTGCAGTCCCTATTCAGTCCGTGCGAGACAGCGTAAACGACCAAAAATTTTGTCTGATTTCGCGCGCCTTGCCTTTATGTGAGTGGTTGGTTTAAGGTCCTGGTCGAAGTGTACACCTAAGTATCTAACGCTCTTTTTGAATGCTATTTTTGTTTAACCTATTACGATTTTCGGTGGCTTTGAATCATACATGGGCTTTTTCTGTCTTTTCGCTTCGTAGGGGTACGGCCTTGGCCCTTGCGTGGACCGCGTCGAGTGTAATCTCTCTTGAGGAATATCGCTTCGGTTTTGGACTCCGACAGCGTAAGTTTCTCGGAACGACACTATTCGAGTATCGAATCTACCGTCCATTGTGCTTTTCTTTCAATGTCCGTGCGTGAGGTGTCTTCTATGACGACGAGGAGGTCATCAGCTTAGGCTACAAATTTACTCCCGTGTTCTGTTACCTTCAATTCGTCAAGCAAGTCGTTGAACATAATGTTCCAAAATAATGGCCCCAGAACTGATTCCTGTGGACAACCCCTTGTTGGCTTTTTCTTTTCTTTCACGAATCCCTATGGAAGTGCAACTGTCTTATCCTCAAAGGAACTCTCTTCCACCTTGTAAACATTTTTGGGGCATTCCCGTTTCTTCAAACCCTCGAGTATTTGTGGCCACCACACGTTGTCAAAGGCGCCAGAAATATCGAAGAGAAGTTCGATTGCCAGATTCTCTGTTGTCGAATCTAGCAAGCGGCGCATCTCAACGATCGCATCTTCAGTCGACCTTTTGGCCATGAAACCAAATTGTTGACTGGAGATATTATCCCCAGCTAAGACTGTGGTGGTGAGTCTCGACTTTATCAATCTCTCAAATACCTTCCCGATAACCGAAAGTAAACAAATTGGCCTATAAGATTTTGGGTCGCTCGCGTCTTTGTCACTGCTCTTAAGGAGCATGATAATCCCACCCTCTTTCCATGCGGTAGGGAAAACTCCTAGCTCTAGGCACCTATTATATAAGTCTAAAAATTCCCTCGATAAAATGACTCCCGCCCTTTTGATCACCTCATTTTCCACTAAGTCTGGTCCGGGTGCTTTCTTATTTTTAAGGGTTTTCAAAATTCTGTATAATTCGCGCGGGGTGAATGAGACGGCGTCCGCGGTGTCTGGTGGCGTCTCTGAGTTTTCCCGGGTTGCTTTCTGTTCCTCTGTCTCTTCGTCTGGTTTGTCGTCTACAATGTGTGTGTTGAGAAAGCAGCTAGCTGTGTCCTTAAAGCTTTCTGTGGATCGCCCGTCACGCCGGAGTGTGGTGAGCACTCTGTTAACTCGGTGTTTGTCTGCCTGGAGCTTGTAAACGATGCCCCAGTGCTCCTTGTTACCGTTCGACGTGACAAACTCTCGCCAGCTGTTTTCTCTCTGTCTCTTAACGTGTTTAGAGTATGTCTTGCAAAGTCGTAAGTAAGTCTCTTTAAGTTCTGTCTTTTTCCCTTCGTCTGTCTCCCTCTGAAATCCCCTTCTGGCTTTGTAAACCACTCTCTTTTCCTTTGTCAGTTCCCTGGTCCACCACGGGTATGATTTTACGTGCGGCTTCTTCCGCGGGATGGCAAATTCACATGACTCTATGATGGTTTTAGTGAGTGCATCGGTATACCTTTCCACGTCCTCGACCGTTTCCAGCGCTAGGCCCTCAAGATTCACTCTTGCGAGTTCTGGTAGTTTCTCGCGGAACTTCTCCCAGTCGGCCAACGCAAGGTTGAACCGCTTAGGATCCGCCCCATCGAGACCCTCCCGATCTCTTGGAATTCCTAGGCTGATATCGATCGCATAGTGGTCGGTACTTTGCACCCACTCGCGTTTGATGGACCAGTCCCGTACGTACCGTGCAAGTTTTGGGGTGGCTAAGGTAACATCTATGTATGACTCTCCTGTCGTCGAAGCGTAAGTTGGTCCCTCCCTTTTTACGTTTAAAATCTCTAACCCATTGTCATCTATAAAGTCCTCTAATTTTTCCCCCTTATCATTTGTTTCTGGGCCCCATCTAATTGATCTAGCGTTCGCGTCCATCCCAAATAAAACTTTATTTCCCCTTAGTGCCTGTGCTACCTTTTCTAATTGCGTGATGTGAACCGCTACTTCGTCTCGACACTGGAAGTATGACGATACCACATAGAAAGAAATGCCTGGACCCACAATTTGAGCACATACGCAGTGCGCGGTGCTTAGTTGCGAAATGTGTATCATTTTGTACCTTGGGTTAGTTAGACAAATGGCCGCAAATGGCCTTTCCCCGGTTGTGGCAGCAATTTGTACATTGCTGCCAAAACCGGGTATTTTAAAACATTTATTACTTGCAACTGCGTATGGCTCTTGCAAAAGAAGGACATCAATACGTTCCTCCTCCCACAAGGCACCTGTTTCCAGTGTTCCCGCCTTATCATTCCGCAAATTCAACTGCAAGACTCGAAGACCTTCCGCGTTGAATCCTCTCTCACCTCCTTCTCTCTCTACTGTTGTCGGAATTGGGGGGGGGGGGGGGGGTTGAATTTCGTTTACCGTACCGAGCCCTTCTGTTGTTTCCTCTCCTGTTGCGAGCCCACCGTGGGCATAGTTACTCGACCCCGGACACGTACGTCGGCTTGTGCCCCGCGAACAATTTGTACCGTTTACTACTGAATCTACTTTAAGTGTTGTGTCCCGTTTCGCGTTTACTAATTTACTCGGTCGCGTGATTTTACCCGTGCGCGTCCGCGATTCCCGATTCTCGTGCCGACGATTAACGGAAGTACCAGGGGGCTTAGCGATCAAATTTCCAACCATGACAACCCGGCTTGCCACTCTGGCACTTCTTCGAACGAGCGTGTTGTTGATCGTCGTCGATGATGATGATGGTGATGTCCAGGTGTCTTCCATTGGTTTGATTCGTTTTAAGACCACCATGGGATTCCCCTCCCATGTGGACCGATCCCGCACATCCGAATGCCGGTCCAATGCGGATAATTTTACATGAGAGGAGAAAGCCATGGTTATTATTTTTGCTGTTTGAGTCACTAAACTCTTTGTTGTGCCTGTAGGGAAAAGAAAAGTTTGGTGTGGCTGCTACCTGTGAAAGAGAAAAGCATGATTAGTGTTTTGGGGAGGGAAGGATAGGGTTAAGTTTTGTCTGTGGGCTGATACTTAGACGAGATTCCCCTGAGAAATTTTTATACTTATTGCTTTCGCAATTTTAGGATAATCAAAAATTTTTGCAGGGCCTGGGCCTATTGGAGGTGGTATCAGTCCACTGTCGACATATAATAGCTTTTGACTATCATTGCATTCAAAAAAATCGATTAAAGTGAAAAAAACTGCCTTAGGTCCAGGGACCATAAGACAGTAAATCCACATATAATCAATTTAAAATCGATTAAAGTGAGAAATTTCGCCTTATGTTGCAGGACATAAAGCTAGTTAATCACTTCTATATTCAAAATCGATTAAAGTGAAATGCCTGCCCCCGGAGGGAACAGGCCTTATGTGTCACTATTATATATATTTTCAACAGTCATTCAAGTTTTTCCATATATTTTGAGTGATTGGAATCACCTTTAGGGTTGGCAGCGTTGGGCTGCTCACCCAAGCCGATATGTGTTCTGTTCTGCCCCACTAGAACATACTTGCACATCAGCTGATACATTCCGCTTCATTACTTCCTGCTCGTAGTTTCCGTAACAGAGGTCCACAGCGTTGTACAAGTACAAATTATAACATGCTCATTTTCAGATTGGGGCGGCCTAGAAGCCTCCGAAGTAAACATGCGCCGTTTCTCCTAAGTTACTTTCACCAGAATTATTTGCGTGGAAGCAATAAAGTGGAATGCCTGTCCTGACCCATGTCTCTCCTATTCAGCTTGAGAGCTGTTCTTTCTAAGGAAGAGACTCGGGACGGCTGAGAGTACCCGCTCAGGCTTGTGTAATCCTGGTGGGTCCACAAGATCGTGGTACTTGAGGTTTTTAAGCCTCTAGGCATATAGTTAAATACTAACTCAGGTCTGTGTAACTTTCTTGAGTCCACAGAATCGTAGTACTCTGCTATCGCATGTGTAGCCACTCCGGCTTTTGTAACGCCTAGGCCCACAAGATCGGACTACACTATCACTTTAAGAACCATTTAAAGTATCTTTTTAAGGAATTAGTTAATGTACAAGTACGCCAATTTTGTATGAACATTGTTCATTCATTAATAATATATATATGCGCGCGCGCACACGCACACACACACCTCAAATGTATTCTTCTCTGGCCCCGACGTTTTTGGGGAGAGTTGTTTTGCCCTCTCAAGAGTTTTTAAACTCTTGTTCTTATTTAGTATCGGAAATAATATTCGAAAGTCATAAGTCGCTTAGACGAAGTAAACGACATGACGTCTTAGTTTATTTCTTTGATACACTGTTTACATCAAAGTGCGCGCATACGCATACGCACACACACACACATATAGGTATTTTATACCTTTTCGATATATATATATATATATATATATATACATATATATTTTCTATTATTTATCTATCTAGATCCCTTAGATAGTTAAGTGGACTCTTAGAGCCTTCCACTTTCTTGGACGTCTTGCAACATCAATAAATCCCTTTGGATCGGCAGTGACGTCGTTAGTTTTCCTTTCGGTACTCGTGGTGGCAACCACGAAGAGGTGACGTTTGCTTGTCCGGCCCATATTGGCCAGTTTTAGACCATGCCACCAGAAAATAGGGACAGAGGAGGTCTCATTAATCCATTCATGCGCGTCACTAATTAGATGACGAGGCATTTGGTTATTTAGTAATTTTATTTTGTCCACAGCACCCCTGTGGAGACGGGTTTACAAAAATGTAAGATAGAAAAAGAAAACATAGTATAAGAGAAATTTAAGGAAGAAAAGGAAGAGATGAATCTACCTGGGAAATCCTGCGCAGCAGGTATTTCTCCAATACAAAAGAATCTACTAAAACAATAGTTCAATACTTATGTCAATACAATTGATATAAGTATGATAATAAATAAATACTTATAAACTAAACCCATGAAAAACATGTATTATTTAAGGTGGTCTATTTCTGATAATGTCTCGACTAGCCATGGTGGTTATTTGATTAAATCGCGTAAAATTTGTGTGTGACCCTTGGAGGACTCGTGTGGTAATGCCAGCTAATGAACTATTGCTTAGGCCCATTCCACTGAGGTCATCATGGGAAGCTTTAGACCATACACCCCGCCATGATACCGTGATAGTTGATACTTTAATTTTGGACCTAGAAATTTTGAACTTATCTGCAACATTCAAAAGCAAAGAATTATTTTTGGCATATTTATCGCGCTTAAATTTATGGCACTCATCTAAGTTTCTGTATGCTGAGACAATCTGCGCATCCAGTATGGTAACTTTGTCATCGCGCTTCGCTATCATATCAGGTTGCTGCATTCCAACATCGGTGGCGTAGCGTTTTTCCTTCAGAACCTGGTAACCAATTTTCTCGAGCTTTAGGGCAATTGTATTGACAATGGCGTTATGTCTTTCGATTCTGCCTCCATGCGTTCTGTGACACTGTTGAATTATGTGTGCGCTCGTTTCTTGCACACGGCACCCTGCTCGACATTCACTTGGTTGCGTGTTCCTTCTGATACCTCGGGAAGTTCTCATCCTTGATGGTAGTGCGTTAATGCGGAGCCGAACGAACTGGACCCAGTCTCTGGCCGGTGTGCGAATGAACGGATCATCGAACCATTTATACGATAGCGTCGAATCTTTTACTTGCCTAAGCTCAAAACCATCAGTTGACTTGTGCAGCTTACTGGCCCATTCTTTGTCTTTTAGGGACGTCATTAGACTCCATTTTCTTTTCAACTGTGCCCAACTGCTCTTGCTAGCTTCGACTGCAGCAGGAAAGCTTGATTTTTGCAGGTTACTTAGTCGGTTCCGCAGCATTTCAGGGATCTTCGAGGCAAACGACATGACTCCAAGGCCTCCTTCTTTTACAGGCGCGTGAAAGTACGATGTGGGTGTGTCATGAGGCAACCGACACCACGATCTCACTACTTTGCGGACTAATTTATCAATTCTCCTCAGGACGCCATGTGTGAGCTTTCCAAATACCAGTTTGTGTATAAACCGGGGGATCAAAAATGTCTGCAGAACTTTTATACGCTGTTGCGGCTTCAATGGGGCTTTCGTGACACGTTCGAGTAGCTCATTTATTTGCACAGATGGCGCATTAGGACCTTTGACGCTAAACTCCACCCCAAGTTGCTTCCAATAGTCATTGATGCCAAGTTGAGGAACCAAATCCCCTAGAATTGTGAATGACTGCTCCGTGACTACTTTCATCTTTTTATCTCGACCTGAGGGGACAAGTGAAAGGCAGCAGCATTTCTTGGGCATAGGTGACAACCCATATTTGGCCATTTCAGCAATTACTGCGTCCATGATTTCTTGCAGACCTTCTTTCGTGCGTGCCAACAGGACAAGATCGTCAGCGAAGGCAAGTGCGTTGATCTTTGACTGACCAAGTTCGTACCCAATCGTATCGCTAACAGCTCCAATTACTTCGTTCATTACCAGGTTGAACAGGACAGACGAGAGGGGATCTCCCTGCCTGACACCTTGGCCAGGATGTATCGGCTTCGAAAATCGGCCGTCAACTTCAAGCACAGTATCAGCATCTCTGTAGAGGTCAACAATATATTTCATCAGATGTTCGGGGACTCCATTTTTCGTCAGGATCCATGGTAATGCTTCATGTGACACTGTATCGAAAGCTTTCCTAACATCAATCATACCCAGGTGGAGTTGGCGAAGCTTGGTCCATGCGTCATTAAGTGTTGCTGCCAAAACGAAAGTATTCTCTGCAATTCCATCTGCGTGGATAAAAGCCCGCTGCCGTTCATCAAAGAGACTCAAGTTCGTAAGTCGACCGGCTAGTATCCTATGAAAGTGTCGCAACACAATTGATGAAATGGATATTGGTCTAAATTTAACAGGGTCACGCGTTCCAGGCTCCTTAGGAATGAGAACTGTTCTAGTCTCGCCAGATCCTAGGTGTTTTGCCCCATAAAAGCATCACATTCATTATTATGGCCTTGATTTAGTTGGGGACCTCTTTAAGCCAGCATTTCGCTTTGAGACCATCAGGTCCGGCTGCCGTTTTGTGATCCGGCTTGTGTTTTACAATGTCGTCGACTGTAATTGGGTGAATAACCTGGTTGTAGACCTCTTTTGGCATTGGTTCGTTTGGCGGCGCAAACGTCTTACTCGGGGTGTTCAGCAACTCTGACCAGAATAAGGATTGTTACTTTCCTGAACGTTTCTTCTGTCTCCTCGTGTTGTCCTCATTCTTGAAGGCAGGGCATTGATGCGAAGACGGACAAACTGTATCCCATCTCGTGCTGGAATTCTGACAAATAGGTCATTCAGCCATTAGTAGAAGGGGATGCTTTTCTTGTCTCTCGTAGGTCGAATCCATCGGTAGACTTGTGTAGCGTGTTCGCCCAATCACGATAACGCAAAGATGTCAAGCGACACCATTTTTGCCTCTCTTGAGCCCACTGGCACGTACTGACCTTAACAGCTGCAGAAAAGTTTGATTTGTACAGGCACTTCAGGCGATTCAGCAAGAGTTCAGGGATTTTCGAGGCGAAACACATAATTCTGAAGCCCCCTTTCTTTGATTGGTGCATAGAAGTATGCGGATGGAACGTCGTGAGGCAGCCTTGACCACCCTTTAACCGTTTTCCGGACTGTCTTGTCAAGTTTTTGCAATGTTCCGTGCGTCAGTTTGCCGAATTTAAGCTTATGGTTGAGTCGCGGAATGAGGAATATCTGCAAAATCTTCAATTGTTGCTGGGGCTTCAGAGGGGCTCTTGTAACACGACTAAGCATTTCACTTAACTCGATAGGAGGTGCCCTGGGACCCTTTGCACCGAACTCCACCTCGAGCTACGTCCAACAATCATTGACTCCAAGTTGCGGAATGAGTTCATTGTCAATCGTAAACTGTGACTGTGCAATAACTTTCATTTTCATGTCCCTCCCCGATGGGGCTAGAGAAAGACAACAGCACTTCTTGGGCATCGGCGACAAACCATACTTGGACATTTCTTAGATGACAGCATCAAGAATTTGTTGTAGGCCGTCTTTCGTACGTGTCAGCAGGACCAAATCGTCCGCAAAAGCCAGAGTATTAACTGAAGAATTCCCAAGCTTGTATCCAATAACATCATTAACTACTCGAATTACTTCATCCATCACTAAGTTGAACAACACAGAGGATAAGGGATCGCCTTGCCGGACCCCTTGGCCTGAGAGACTACCACATTAACCTCTTTCTTTGACTTCCTGCGAACAATAAAGTCCCTCAGGGACGGCATTGACATCAGTTGGTTTCCCTTGTAGCCGACAGAGTTGCCACGTTTACAATACGCAAGTATATGTAAAGAGGACACTGCCAATGGCTAGTGGTACTTATAGTAGAACCACGGAAAGGTCGATGTATTTTTGCCCGGCCCATTTTAGGGTACTTTCAGGCCATTCCACCCATCAACTCCCATACCAGCATTACTGAACCTTGCAAGGCAACCACCAATTGAAATAAAGGCTAATACCCAGTAATCTCGAACTTGAAAATCTCAGAAACACTGAGGAAAAATAAGAGAATGGGAAAAACAGGCCAGCCTTTCCTTCACACAACTTGGAAAAATGAAAAACAATTTATCACCAAGATAGAGAGATCGCAAAATTTGCCCTGCTTTGAATACCCACTAAAACCTCAGTTCGACTAAATCAAAATTCACTAGGAAACAAGATGCAAAGTTAAAAAAGAAACAACAAAATCTCAAGACTATGTCAAAGAGATTGTTAAACAAAGCCTAGAAGGGATAATCCTACCAAAAACAGATTCTCTGTATAAAATTGCGCTAAGTACACGTTTAAAATTTTTTACAATTAAGAAAAGATTTTTTTTACAAAAAAAAATGAATTAAATCGAAAAAATACCAAGTATCTAATATAATTCGAAATCATGGAAAACATTTTCATAGAATTTAAAAAAAAATTTCAATATACTTAGTGTGCGTTATTAAATTTATTCAAGCAAAATTAATTTCTAGAATTGATTTCGCATATAAATTATTTTCTAATAAAATTGAATGATATTCTTTTTTTTTTCAGTTTATAGGCACACCAAGTACATTGAAATTTTTTTTTTCAATTCTATGAAACTATTTTCCATGATTTCGAATTATATTATATACTTGGTATTTTTTCGATTTGATTCATTTTTTTTGTAAAAAGAATCTTTTCTTAATTGTAAAAAATTTTAACCGTGTACTTGGCGCGATTTTATACAGAGAATCTGTTTTTGGTAGGATTTGTTTTTTTTTTTTTTTGTCGTGTTGCTTTTTTTTTCAATGGATTATATATATGTAAATTTCTAATGGAAGTTAAATGCGCGTCTATTTATGTTTTTTAAGTTCACTAATTAATTAATAGGTGGAGGTACTTGAGGCCACTGAGGACATAATATGAGGAAACTTTCCTAATGGCACAGTTTGCTCTGACAAAAGTTTACTTACAAAAGTGTCCTTGAATTTTTCGTCAAATGTCCGTCAACTTCGGACTTTTCTGTTTTTGACGACAACTTATATACAACCTGCTATGCAATTTGACGTAAATTTACTACCCGAACTAGAATGCAAACTCACTTCCAAAGTTGACTAAAAAAAAATTGTTGTCAATTTTCAGGCAAATTTGATGTCAATTTATTGTTAATTTGACTGGAAAAATTGTTAAGTATTTTTTTACCGTGAAATTGTAGACAATAAATTTGCTTATCTTCTCAAATGGTAAGAATGAACATTACCGACTTTTTTTTTTTCGTAAAAAGTTACCTTTAAATTGACGAAAAATTAACCGCAAATTTTTCTTTCCAACTTTTACTGTCAAAATTTCAGCAAATTCAGACAGCAAATTTCAGGCAATTTCAATGTCAAATTACTGTCAATTTCAAGCTAAAGCGGCTACTAGGGAAGTAACCTGGTAGCCACCATAACCGCAAGTAAACTTTAAGCCACTGCCGTATTCTGAAGTCAACTTAAAGGAAAATGTTGGAGAGCAAACAGTTACGGTTAAGTTGACAGTTAATTGTCTGTAACTTGAAGTCAATTTGACTAGAAGTGTTACTGTTAGACAATGACGTTAAGTTGATTGAAAGTTTTACTCCAAATTGACGGCAAGCTGCTGCTTAGGATGAATTGGCTTAGAGAGCTTACCATCAACTTCAAGCATTGTACTAGCCGTTTCATAGAGCTTTCTAACATAATTTCTTAGCCTTCTGGGGATCTTGTTCTCCTTCAATACCTCTGGAAGTGCAAGGTAAGAGAATCTATCAAACGCTTTTCGTACATCAATCATACCAATATGAAGCTGCTCCAGTTCCGTCCAGGCATCGTTCAATACTGCAGACATCACAAATATATTTTCAGCAATATCATCAGCGTTGATAAAGGTCCTCTGACGCTCATCGAACAGATTGAGTCTTGAAATCCGATCTGCCAAAATTTTGTGATAATGTCGAAGAACTATCGAAGATATGGATATTGGGCGATACTTTGCTAGATCCATGCTACTTGCTTCCTTAGGAATCAATATTGTTCTTGAATCACGCCATATCTTCGGGACATCGCCCCAGAGTAACAGAATATTCATCACAGTAGCTTTTACCATAGTAGGTACCTCCTTTAGCCATTTCCCCGCAAACAGTTGATCTGGGTCTGCTGCTGTGTTTGCTGAGGGCTTAATCTTGCTAACTTCAGCCGTAGATACTGGACCATCAACATAGTGATAGCTGGACTCATCCTCTTCATCTGCAGTCTCCTGTACAGGTTCGCTCGGTTCTTCAAAGATGGCCTTCCAAAATTCCTCTTGGGCTTCCAGGGTTGGATGTGGCAAGTCGTCGGTTTCTCCATCCAACGTCTTCTTGGCTGCCTTTGACATGTTTTTCCTCCATAGGGTTTGAAATGCTGCATACTCACGCTTTCTTCGTTCCCTTCTTGGACATTGCGGCCAGCTCTGTTTGGTTACTGTGTTCTCTTTTGGTCCTTTATTCCTCAATTCCGAAAATCTTGTATAGAACCAATCAGTCAGGTCGCTTTCAGGGTTTCCCCCACTCACGACTATCTCAATTGCTGAGAGCAAATATCGTCGCCCAGGTTCATTTTTCCCGCTCGCATTCATGTAGTTCCTCGCTGCATCAAGCCATTTTCGAATTACATCTGCGCTGTTAGGCTTCACTGATTGATTAGCGTAACTCTCCTGACTACTACCGTGACTGGACTGACTGTCCATACCCAAGCTGCTTGCCTGACTAGTACTTGCTGTGGTTTCCTGAACATCTCTTGCATCGCCGTTGGTGACTTCGTCTCGGTAAGATTTCACAAGATCCCTGTATCTCTTCTGCCTCCTCAAAGATTTTAATGCATCAAACGTTCGGGCTGGATACATTTTGACAGTGTCATAAAGAATAAAGATGCTGGTTAATATTAACTAATGCGGGACCAACGTTGGCCTCCTGTTTAGCAAATCTATGCAAATCCTCATCTTACCAGCGTGGTTTCTTGCGGGTCACATTGATTTCATCATTAGTTTCCAATGGGTGTGCACGACGCTTGTGTACTCCCAAGCCAGTGAGAGTAGAAAACGGGCGTTCACACCATGGACACACATGTACGATTCCGTCATCAGATGATTGAGCGATTAGGTTTAATGGACTCGAATCTACTTTTGGGACTTGCTGCGAATTACCCAATTCATTATAATTGTCCTCGCTGGGGGGAAGTATTGAGACACCTCCCTCACATCTATCCACGTTGTTTAATTGGTTACCAGCGAGGTTTTCCCCCGTAGAGAGAGATGGGCGATTTAATAGATTATCACGATGTCTTGCGACACAATGGCCGGATAATTGTTGCTGTATCAGGCGAGGGAGTACTACTAGCAAAGAACGTAGCTCCGACAGGACGCGACTACGGCGGGAGTAACTATGACTCTCTTAACATCTTTATGTATGTCATAGTTAACAAGCATCACCCTCTTCGTGGGTCCCGCTATTATTACCCTAACTTTAGTTGGGGGAAGCCAATAGATGCCGCTGCTACATGGCTTTTAGGGTTGCCTGCCCTAATTGCCTTATTTTGACTGGCTCAATCAATAATAATTTGCCTCGGATGGGTGACACTGGTCACCTTAGTGGCCCATCCTCTGATGTGGCCGCACCAGTCAATAGAGACAATGGGAATGTACCGTCCTTAGATATTCATGCTTACATCTGTGAATTTCCTGGTTGTAACCGGCCATTCAAAACCAAGACCGGACGTGGAATGCACCATCAAAAAACACACAAGGATTGGTATGATGCTCAATAGAACATCAATTATAAAAAAGCACGATGGACAGAGGAGGAAATGGCTTTACTCGCTCGTCACGAAGCTCGCTTGACCATTAACAATACTAAGAACCTAAACCTGGAGTTGCATAAACTGTTTACGGACAGAACTCTAGAGTCGATAAAAAGTCAACGAAGAAAGAATGATCATAAGAACAGAGTCAATCAACTTATTGAAAGTATACGGTCTCAGACCGCTAGGACAGTATCTTTCCTATCCGTT